>NW_027195709.1:0-7500 GCF_038502225.1 Cherax quadricarinatus
GTGTATAATTCCTCTCATTGCCTACTATAATATGGTGTATAATTCCTCTCATTACCCACTATAATATGGTGTATAATTCCTCTCATTGCCTACTATAATATGGAGTATAATTCCTCTCACTGCCTACTATAATATGGTGTATAATTCCTCTCATTGCCTAATATAATATGATGTATAATTCCTCTCACTGCCTACTCTAATATGTTTATGATTCCTCTCATTGCCTCCTATAATATGGTGTATAATTCCTGTCATTGCCTCCTATAATATGGTGTATAATTTCTCTCATTGCCTCCTATAATATGGTGTATAATTCCTCTCATTGCCTCCTATAATATGGTGTATAATTTCTCTCACTGCCTACTATAATATTATGTATAATTCTTCTCATTGCCTACTATAATATGGTTTATAATTCCTCTCATTGCCTACTATAATATGGTGTATAATTCCTCTCATTGCCTACTATAATATGATGTATAATTCCTCTCACTGCCTACTTTAATATATGTATAATTCCTCTCATTGCCTACTATAATATGGTTTATAATTCCTCTCATTGCCTACTATAATATGGTTTATAATTCCTCTCATTGCCTACTATAATATGGTTTATAATTCCTCTCATTGCCTACTATAATATGGTGTATAATTCCTCCCATTGCCTACTATAATATGGTGTATAATTCCTCTCATTGCCTACTATAATATGGTGTATAATTCCTCTCATTGCCTACTATAATATGGAATATAATTCCTTTCATTGCCTACTATAATATGGTGCATAATTCCTCTCATTGAATTACTGTAATATGGTGCATAATTCCTCTCATTGAATTACTGTAATATGGAGTATAATTCCTCTCATTGCCTACTATAATATGGTGTATAATTCCTCTCATTGCCTACTATAATATGGTGTATAATTCCTCGCATTACCTGTTATGATATGGTGAATAATTCCTCTTATTGCCTGTTATAATATGGTGTATAATTCCTCTCATTGCCTACTATAATATGGTGTATAATTCCTCTCATTGCCTACTATAATATGGTGTATAATTCCTCTCATTGCCTACTATAATATGGTGTATAATTCCTCTCATTGCCTACTATAATATGGTGTATAATTCCTCTCATTGTCTGTTATAATATGGTGTATAATTGCTCTCATTGCCTGTTATAATATGGTGTATAATTCCTCTCATTGCCTGTTATAATATTGTGCATAATTCCTCTCATTGCCTGTTATAATATGGTGTATAATTGCTCTCATTGCCTGTTATATGGTGTATAATTCCTCTCATTGCCTGTTATATGGTGTATAATTCCTCTCATTGCCTGTTATAATATTGTGCATAATTCCTCTCATTGCCTGTTATAATATGGTGTATAATTCCTCTCATTGCCTGTTATAATATGGTGTATAATTCCTCTCATTGCCTGTTATAATATGGTGTATAATTCCTCTCATTGCCTGTTATAATATGGTGTATAATTCCTCTCATTGCCTGTTATAATATGGTGTATAATTCCCCTCATTGCCTGTTATAATATGGTGTATAATTCCTCTCTTTGCCTGTTATAATATGGTGTATAATTCCTCTCATTGCCTGTTATAATATGGTGTATAATTAATCTCATTGCCTGTTATAATATGGTGTATAATTCCTCTCATTGCCTGTTATAATATGGTGTATAATTCCTCTCATTGCCTGTTATAATATGGTGTATAATTCCTCTCATTGCCTGTTATAATATGGTGTATAATTCCTCTCATTGCCTGTTATAATATGGTGTATAATTCCTCTCATTGCCTGTTATAATATGGTGTATAATTCCTCTCATTGTCTGTTATAATATGGTGTATAATTCCTCTCATTGCCTGTTATAATATGGTGTATAATTCCTCTCATTGCCTGTTATAATATGGTGTATAATTCCTCTCATTGCCTGTTATAATATGGTGTATAATTCCTCTCATTGTCTGTTATATGGTGTATAATTCCTCTCATTGCCTGTTATAATATGGTGTATAATTCCTCTCATTGCCTGTTATAATATGGTGTATAATTCCTCTCATTGTCTGTTATAATATGGTGTATAATTCCTCTCATTGTCTGTTATAATATGGTGTATAATTCCTCTCATTGCCTTTTATAATATGGTGTATAATTTCTCTCATTGCCTGTTATAATATGGTGTATAATTCCTCTCATTGCCTGTTATAATATGGTGTATAATTGCTCTCATTGCCTGTTATAATATGGTGTATAATTGCTCTCATTGCCTGTTATAATATGGTGTATAATTGCTCTCATTGCCTGTTATAATATGGTGTATAATTGCTCTCATTGTCTGTTATATGGTGTATAATTGCTCTCATTGCCTGTTATAATATGGTGTATAATTCCTCTCATTGCCTGTTATAATATGGTGTATAATTCCTCTCATTGTCTGTTATATGGTGTATAATTCCTCTCATTGCCTGTTATAATATGGTGTATAATTCCTCTCATTGTCTGTTATATGGTGTATAATTCCTCTCATTGTCTGTTATATGGTGTATAATTCCTCTCATTGCCTGTTATAATATGGTGTATAATTGCTCTCATTGCCTGTTATAATATGGTGTATAATTGCTCTCATTGCCTGTTATAATATGGTGTATAATTCCTCTCATTGCCTGTTATAATATGGTGTATAATTCCTCTCATTGCCTGTTATAATATGGTGTATAATTCCTCTCATTGCCTGTTATAATATGGTGTATAATTCCTCTCATTGCCTGTTATAATATGGTGTATAATTCCTCTCATTGCCTGTTATAATATGGTGTATAATTCCTCTCATTGCCTGTTATAATATGGTGTATAATTCCTCTCATTGCCTGTTATAATATGGTGTATAATTCCTCTCATTGTCTGTTATAATATGGTGTATAATTCCTCTCATTGCCTGTTATAATATGGTGTATAATTCCTCTCATTGCCTGTTATAATATGGTGTATAATTCCTCTCATTGCCTGTTATAATATGGTGTATAATTCCTCTCATTGTCTGTTATAATATGGTGTATAATTGCTCTCATTGCCTGTTATAATATGGTGTATAATTCCTCTCATTGCCTGTTATAATATGGTGTATAATTCCTCTCATTGCCTGTTATAATATGGTGTATAATTCCTCTCATTGTCTGTTATAATATGGTGTATAATTCCTCTCATTGCCTGTTATAATATGGTGTATAATTCCTCTCATTGCCTGTTATAATATGGTGTATAATTCCTCTCATTGTCTGTTATAATATGGTGTATAATTCCTCTCATTGTCTGTTATAATATGGTGTATAATTCCTCTCATTGCCTGTTATAATATGGTGTATAATTGCTCTCATTGCCTGTTATAATATGGTGTATAATTCCTCTCATTGCCTGTTATAATATGGTGTATAATTGCTCTCATTGCCTGTTATAATATGGTGTATAATTGCTCTCATTGCCTGTTATAATATGGTGTATAATTGCTCTCATTGCCTGTTATAATATGGTGTATAATTGCTCTCATTGTCTGTTATATGGTGTATAATTGCTCTCATTGTCTGTTATAATATGGTGTATAATTCCTCTCATTGCCTGTTATAATATGGTGTATAATTCCTCTCATTGTCTGTTATATGGTGTATAATTTCTCTCATTGCCTGTTATAATATGGTGTATAATTCCTCTCATTGTCTGTTATATGGTGTATAATTCCTCTCATTGTCTGTTATATGGTGTATAATTCCTCTCATTGTCTGTTATAATATGGTGTATAATTCCTCTCATTGCCTGTTATAATATGGTGTATAATTCCTCTCATTGTCTGTATAATTCCTCTCATTGCCTACTATAATATGGTGTATAATTCCTCTCATTGTCTGTTATAATATGGTGTATAATTGCTCTCATTGCCTGTTATAATATGGTGTATAATTGCTCTCATTGCCTGTTATAATATGGTGTATAATTCCTCTCATTGCCTGTTATAATATGGTGTATAATTCCTCTCATTGTCTGTTATAATATGGTGTATAATTCCTCTCATTGCCTGTTATAATATGGTGTATAATTCCTCTCATTGCCTGTTATAATATGGTGTATAATTCCTCTCATTGTCTGTTATATGGTGTATAATTGCTCTCATTGCCTGTTATAATATGGTGTATAATTCCTCTCATTGCCTGTTATAATATGGTGTATAATTCCTCTCATTGCCTGTTATAATATGGTGTATAATTCCTCTCATTGTCTGTTATAATATGGTGTATAATTCCTCTCATTGCCTGTTATAATATGGTGTATAATTCCTCTCATTGCCTGTTATAATAAGGTGTATAATTCCTCTCATTGTCTGTTATAATATGGTGTATAATTCCTCTCATTGCCTGTTATAATATGGTGTATAATTCCTCTCATTGCCTGTTATAATATGGTGTATAATTCCTCTCATTGTCTGTTATAATATGGTGTATAATTCCTCTCATTGTCTGTTATAATATGGTGTATAATTCCTCTCATTGCCTGTTATAATATGGTGTATAATTCCTCTCATTGCCTGTTATAATATGGTGTATAATTCCTCTCATTGTCTATAATATGGTGGATAATTCCTCTCATTGCCTACTATAATATGGTGGATAATTCCTCTCATTGCCTACTATAATATGGTATTATACTGAAGAAAATAATTGTTAGATAAAATGACACAGATGCAACTAATGTAATAATAATAATATTGTAATAATAATGTAATAATAATAATAATGTAATAATAATGTAATAATAATAATAATAATGTAATAATAATGTAATAATAATGTAATAATAATGTAATAATAATGTAGTAATAATAATAATAATGTAATAATAATGTAATAATAATGTAATAATAATGTAATAATAATAATAATAATAATAATGTAATAATAATGTAATAATAATAATAATGTAATAATAATGTAATAATAATAATAATGTAATAATAATGTAATAATAATAATAATAATGTAATAATGTAATAATAATGTAATAATAATGTAATAATAATGTAATAATAATAATAATAATGTAATAATGTAATAATAATGTAATAATAATGTAATAATAATGTAATAATAATAATAATAATGTAATAATAATGTAATAATAAGGCAATAATAATGTAATAATAATGTAATAATAATAATAATAATAATGTAATAATAATGTAATAATAATAATAATGTAATAATAATGTAATAATAATAATAATGTAATAATAATGTAATAATAATAATAATAATGTAATAATGTAATAATAATGTAATAATAATGTAATAATAATGTAATAATAATGTAATAATAATAATAATAATGTAATAATAATGTAATAATAATGTAATAATAATGTAATAATAATGTAATAATAATAATAATGTAATAATAATGTAATAATAATGTAATATTAGGTAAACATTAGGTAAATGGACGCATCAGTTGCATTTGTGTTCTTTTACCTAATATTTTGTAGATAATTTCTATTAATTTCTAAGAATATAATTACAGAGACATAAAGGGATTAAAATTACTTCATTAGTAAAGTCAGAGACCAAACTACCTGTATATCGGTAGGTTAATTTACTTTACTTAGGTCGTGTTGTTCTGTGTCAGAGGCAAAATGTGACACTCTATCTCTTCTTCATAAATGAAAAGATGCTTAAAAATATTCAGAAATAATTACTGCAAAATTCTTCAGTAGCTACGGCAGTTTCAGAAGTTTCCTTTCAGCACTGAAAGTTATAATGACTGTTACAGTGAAAGTTATAATGACTGTTACAGTGAAAGTTATAATGACTGGAGTCACTTTGCTTACAGTAACTATCAATAAAATGCTTGTGGGAGATCTAAGAATGTGGAAACAAGATAAGTCAAATACACTGGCTGCTCTTTACCATATGAAACCAGAAATAATTTAGTAAATAAATAAATCTCTCTTTCTCTCTTAGTATCTTCTTCACATCTTCATTTATATCAATTTATCAATATTAATACTCAAAAAATCAGGTAGAAAATATAATTTACCATTTCAGGAGACACCATCACAGCATTGGCTGCTCTTGACCACCTAAATCAGCTGTCATCTCTCTCACCCTGTTAACTACACAATAATAATGTTATCTTCATCACTGAACCGAACTGTATTTGTAGGTGTTGAGACTCGGCGTCGCCTCCTAGACTACTGTCAGCAGCATCACTGATATATGGCATCTTAGACCTCATCATAGTTATTTCTCGTGTTTTCGGAAACATTATTAACTATTAATTATTAATTTGCGACCACTGTCAGCCTAAGAGTTAGTTATCTCTGAGTTACCAGACCTGCTATGTGCAGGCCAGTGGTTCGTTTGTAATGTTGCCTCCCTTTCCACTTCCCAAGGTACGCCCCTCTTTCTCTTGCCTTCTCTCTGCTTATCTTGTGGTTCATGTTTCCAGGTCTCCATCCGTGGGCCCCCGGATGTCAACCCTACCACACTCCCCACTTCTATTTTCTTGATGCTTTCCCTAGTTTCGTGTTCTCTAAGATAAACTCCCTTAATCACTTCCCCAGGTTCTGAATTTTGTAGTTTCCCTAAGATTAGAGGTTTTTTGCTCTTTCTGTTGTTCTTGCTGGTTGCAAACTAGATCTTTTCTAGTTGGTCTAATCAGGTGTGGTCGCAGTCAGGGGTGGTCATAGGAGTAATTATAGATGTGGTCATAGTAAGGAGTGGTTATAGATGTGGTCACAGTCAGGAGTGGTTATAGATATGATCATACTCAAGTGAGGTTATAGTTAGGTATGGTCATCGTCAGGTGTGGACATAGGTAAGGTCACAGGTGAGTGTGTGTGTGTGTGTCTCCTAGTTCCGTGTCTACAGAAGTCCATCTGTGTCCCCTCAGATGAACTCCCTTTCTCATTTCCCCAGGTGTGGTCATAGTGAGGTATGGTCATAGTCAGGTGTGGCCATAGTCAGGTGTGGTCATAGTTAGGTGTGGTCATAGCTAAGTGTGGTCATAGTGAGGTATGGTCATAGTCAGGTGTGGTCATAGTGAGGTATGGTCATAGTGAGGTATGGTCATAGTGAAGTATGGTCTTAGTCAGATGTGGTCATAGTGAGGAATGGCCATAGTCAGGTGTGGTCATAGTGAGGTATGGTCATAGTCAGGTGTGGCCATAGTGAGGTATGGTCATAGTGAACTATGGTCATAGTGAGGTATGGTCATACTCAGGTGTGGTCATAGTGAGGAATGGTCATAGTCAGGTGTGGTCATAGTGAAGTATGGTCATAGTCAGGTGTGGTCATAGTTAGGTGTGGTCATAGTGAGGTATGATCATAGTCAGCTGTGGTCATAGCGAGGTATGGTCATAGTCAGGCGTGGTCATAGTTAGGTGTGGTCATAGTTAAGTGTGGTCATAGTGAGGTATGGTCATAGTCAGGTGTGG
>NW_027195709.1:12500-32500 GCF_038502225.1 Cherax quadricarinatus
TTAACTACATAAATATATTTGTAATATTTCCATAAATTGAGGACAAACTTTAAATATGTAAGTTAATTGTAAAATATTATAAATAAAGTGATAATAAATTCATCTTATGCATCGTCAATAATACCTTGAAGAAAGTTAGAAGAAGCATTCTTAATTGCCGATTAAAAAAATAATAATCCAGTTATTTAATAAAAATCGTGAACTGGGACTAATGGCAGGGAACAGTAGCGTGAGTCCTGTGTACACAACACTACCAGACCAGTAGTTAAAGTTTGAAGCTGATCAGATGAGTCATTCTTCTTAAGATGCATCAGCCTTTAAATACTGAAGTCGTTCAGATATAAATGTTATTTAACGGAAATCTGTTGCTACACCTCTGCCATTATCGATTTTTTGGGAATCTTTTTTCAAAAGCTTGAAGCTCCGGCACTGAGGGTTTTTGAAACTTATGTAAGACATTTCAGAATGCTGGGAATGTTCAACAGCTCAGGTCACAGAGCATGTGAACACGACAGTTGTTCAAAGAATTTGATCCCCGTTATCATTAACAAGTGTTGAAAATATGAAAGTGATTGGACGAGGCATTTTCGAGTTATGAACGAAATAAAATAAAGTTGTTGGAAGAAGATAAGAATCATTCAGGGAGCCTAAAACACTTCTGAAAAGAAATCAGTTCTAGAGAAATGTAAGAAAAACTATAAAAGATTGTGACCTGGACCTGGAAAGCATCATAACTCTGACAGTTGACCTCACGGTGTCGCTGTTCCCATCTTGTTTTCACCTATTTTTCACTGTCTTCGTTGAGTCCCTCCTTTATTATCTTCGATAGATTGTTATAACCTTCTTGTTGAAGTATATCAGCTCTTGTAAACAAAAACTAGAACCAGAGATCTGAGATCTCTGGTATCACACATTGTCGTCTGTTTAAGTCACAAAACTGTCTGTATCATAAAACGTTTGTTGCATTATGCGAAGCAGCAGTTGCCAGAATCAAGCCATCATATTCCACTTGTATGTTCTGTATTTTCTTTTGTTCCTACGTATCCTACTGTTATTGTTACTTTTGCTTTTTCGTGTATTATTGTGCTTTTATTGCTCTTTTCCATATTGTTCTTGTACAGTTTTATAAGTTACTGTGCTATTCTTCGGTGTTACTGTATCATTTTTTGAATGTTATTGTACAGTTATTGTATGTTGATATGCTGTTCTTTTATGTTGGTGTAATGTTCAAGTATGCTGTTATACTCCTCCTTCCACAGCAATGTCTCCCATTCATGTTTCTCAAAGCAATATTAATGCAAACTAACACTACAGAAAATAACAAAAAACTAACTCGAGAAAAATAATTTTAGCAACTGCTCCTGCAACCTGGCAAGTTTACCACATTGTTGAACCTGTAACCTGGCAAGTTTGCCACATTGTTGATCCTGTAACCTGGCAAGTTTACCACATTGTTGATCCTGTAACCTGGCAAGTTTACCACATTATTGATCCTGCAACCTGGCAAGTTTGCCACATTGTTGATCCTGCAGCCTGGCAAGTTTACCACATTGTTGAACCTGTAACCTGGCAAGTTTGCCACATTGTTGATCCTGCAACCTGGCAAGTTTACCACATTGTTGATCCTGCAACCTGGCAAGTTTGCCACATTGTTGAACCTATAACCTGGCAAGTTTGCCACATTGTTGATTCTGTAACCTGGCAAGTTTACCACATTGTTGATCCTGCAACCTGGCAAGTTTGCCACATTGTTGATCCTGCAGCCTGGCAAGTTTACCACATTGTTGATCCTGCAACCTGGCAAGTCTGCCACATTGCTGATCCTGTAACCTGGCAAGTTTGCCACATTGTTGATCTTGCAATCTGGCAAGTTTGCCACATTGTTGATCCTGTAACCTGGCAAGTTTGCCACAATGTTGATCCTGCAACCTGGCAAGTTTACCACATTGTTGATCCTGCAACCTGGCAAGTTTACCACATTGTTGATCCTGCAACCTGGCAAGTCCACCACATTGTTGATCCTGCAAACTGGCAAGTTTACCACATTGTTGATCCTGCAACCTGGCAAGTTTAATACATTGTTGATCCTGCAACCTGGCAAGTTTGCCACATTATTGATCCTGCAACCTGGCAAGTTTACCACACTGTTGATCCTGCAACCTGGCAAGTTTAATACATTGTTGATCCTGCAACCTGGCAAGTTTGCCACATTGTTGATCCTGCAACCTGGCAAGTTTACCACATTGTTGATCATGTAACCTGGCAAGTTTGCCACATTGTTGATCCTGCAACCTGGCAAGTTTGCCACATTGTTGATCCTGTAACCTGGCAAGTTTGCCACATTGTTGATCCTGTAACCTGGCAAGTTTGCCACATTGTTGATCCTGCAACCTGGCAAGTCCACTACATTGTTGAACCTGCAACCTGGCAAGTTTGCCACATTGTTGATCCTGCAACCTGGCAAGTCCACTACATTGTTGAACCTGCAACCTGGCAAGTTTACCACATTGTTGATCCTGCAACCTGGCAAGTCCACTACATTGTTGAACCTGCAATCTGGCAAGTTTACCACATTGTTGATCCTGCAACCTGGCAAGTCCACTACATTGTTGAACCTGCAACCTGGCAAGTTTTACCACATTGTTGATCCTGCAACCTGGCAATTCCACCATATTAGTGATCCTGCAACCTGGCAAGTCCACTACATTGTTGATCCTTCAACCTGGCAAGTTTGACACATTGTTGATACATCCGATACAGCTGTTTTATACAAATATTTATTGCTATGCCGTTAAATTATGTTGTTTTATGGGAACACTTTTCCATCAGTGTGAGTCACAGTTCTGACTTATACTCTCACTCACCCTGCTGTCATCTCACTCACCCTGCTGTCATCTCACTCACCCTGCTGTCATCTCACTCACCCTGCTGTCATCTCACTCACCCTGCTGTCATCTCACTCACCCTGCTGTCATCTCACTCACCCTGCTGTCATCTCACTCACCCTGCTGTCATCTCACTCACCCTGCTGTCATCTCACTCACCCTGCTGTCATCTCACTCACCCTGCTGTCATCTCACTCACCCTGCTGTCATCTCACTCACCCTGCTGTCATCTCACTCACCCTGCTGTCATCTCACTCATCCTGCTGTCATCTCACTCACCCTGCTGTCATCTCACTCACCCTGCTGTCATCTCACTCACCCTGCTGTCATCTCACTCATCCTGCTGTCATCTCACTCACCCTGCTGTCATCTCACTCACCCTGCTGTCATCTCACTCACCCTGCTGTCATCTCACTCACCCTGCTGTCATCTCACTCACCCTGCTGTCATCTCTCTCACCCTGCTGTCATCTCACTCACCCTGCTGTCATCTCTCTCACCCTGCTGTCATCTCACTCACCCTGCTGTCATCTCTCTCACCCTGCTGTCATCTCACTCACCCTGCTGTCATCTCACTCACCCTGCTGTCATCTCACTCACCCTGCTGTCATCTCTCTCACCCTGCTGTCATCTCACTCACCCTGCTGTCATCTCTCTCACCCTGCTGTCATCTCTCTCACCCTGCTGTCATCTCTCTCACCCTGCTGTCATCTCTCTCACCTTGCTGTCAGCTCTCTCACCCTGCTGTCACCTCACCCACCCTGCTGTCATCTCACTCTGCTGTCATCTCTCTCACCCTGCTGTCAGCTCTCTCATCCTGCTGTCATCTCACTCACCCTGCTGTCAGCTCTTTCGCCCTGCTGTCAGCTCTCTCATCCTGCTGTCAGCTCTCTCACCCTGCTGTCAGCTCTCTCACCCTGCTGTCATCTCACTCACCCTGCTGTCAGCACTCTCACTCTGCTGTCAGCTCTCTCACCCTGCTGTCAGCTCTCTCACCTCTTAATTACTCAATAACACTACCATCTCCATCCTGATCATGTCTCTCTAATCAAGGCTTCTCAGTCTTCACTATGTATTGTGTGTACACACCTAACTGTGGTTTCAGGGGACAAGTCATAGCTCCTGGACCCTTCTATTCACTGGTCGCTACTAGGTCCACTCTCTCCCTGCTCTTTGAGTTTTATCGTACCTCTTCTTAAAGCTATGTAAGAGTCATGAACTAGGTCTACCAGCTGTGTGTGTGTGTGTGTGTATGTGTGCGTGTGTGTGTGTGTGTATGTGTGTATGTGTGCGTGTGTGTGTGTGTGTGTGTGTGTGTAGAGGTGCGGCATAAATGAAACAAAAAATGCATCTGAACTTATGAAGCGTAATTACAAGTCCACTGCGCCAGTCTCTACTTCCTGACAACTCTGTGCCTGAAGAAATACTTCCTAACATCCCTGTGACCCTCCGAGTCCAACTTCCAGGTGTGACCCTTTGTTGGTGTGTCCCATCTTTCAAACATCCTGTCCGTATCCACCTTGTCAATTCTCAGTATTGTATGTGTGTGGGGGGGGGGATCGGCATAACTAATCAAACAATTCCACTATTCAGCCAACAGGAGACTAAAAAAAAACTACTGATGAGAAAAGTTTGCGACCACTGTCAGCCTCAGAGTTTAGTTATCCCTGAGTTACCAGACCTTGCCACTTGAAGGCCAGTAGTTCGTCTTTAGGGTCCCCGCCCCTCCATCCTCTACCATCCTGGGGCATCCCTGTGGTCCAAGTATCCAGGAATCCCTCTGTGTCCCCTCAGGTATTCTCCCTTCCCAACTTTTCCAAGGTACTTCCGTCATTCTGCTGTCTTCTCTCTGCTTACCTTCTGGATCATGTTTCCAGGTCTCCAGTAATACAGAAGAGCAGTAGTGTAACACACAAGTAAAACATTACAACAATAAGTAAGGCAGGACATAACAATACAGTAAAATATAATAAAAACACAGTAGAACAGTACAGTAATACACAAGTACGGCAAAACAACATACAGAAACAACACAGAAAAATACAGAAACACTAGAACAACATACTACTACATAAACCAACAAACAGTATTAGAGACATTAACAAAGAATTGTAGCGGCCGCGTTGTAGGATCCGACGCAGAAATTCTTTTTGTCAAGACGTCGAGTCTCACTGTTGTCCTTATTTTCCTGATTAAGAATATTTTTCTAAATATAGAGAAGGTGAGAAAAGTGAAGACATGGAAAATTAGAAGGTGAGAGAGACTTTAAATGTTCAGAAATTATTTCTAGTTACTTCTTACCTTCCACTAGAAAATTCATTAATGTCGATTTTGTTATAGCCAAGACAAGTTTCATTCTATTGTGGCTTGTGCACATCTTCACATTTCTTATGAAGAATATCTCCAAACATTATATAACAACATTCTTATGAAGAATATCTCCAAACATTATATAACAACATTCTTATGAAGAATATCTCCAAACATTATATAACAACATTCTTATGAAGAATATCTCCAAACATTATATAACAACATTCTTATGAAGAATATCTCCAAACATTATATAACAACATTCTTATGAAGAATATCTTCAAACATTATATAACAACATTCTTCATCCTGTTTATATAGAATTTTATCAGAAGTTATATTCATGAATTTCCTTATTTCCCTTTCATTGTCTGTGCAAAATAATTGAATTTTTACATGTGTGTGAGACATCACAGATATGTGCATAAGAATGTGTGCACAAGTGTGAGACATCACAGATATGTGCATAAGAATGTGTGCACAAGTGTGAGACATCACAGATATGTGCATAAGAATGTGTGCACAAGTGTGAGACATCACAGATATGCGCATAAGAATGTGTGCACAAGTGTGACTGATAAGGCTCAGAATATTAAACAGTACACGTACTTTGGAATTTGTATTTACGTACATGTTATACCTGGACGAGAGTATTATATGTGTTGTAATTTACGTGCCCGCTTGTACTCACCTAATTGTGGTTGCAGGGGTCGAGCCACAGCTCCAGGCCGCGTCTCTTCACTGGTCGCTACTAGGTCACTGTCCCTGCTCCATGCCTCCACTACATCACTTTCCAGACTATTCCAATTTCTGACAACTCTGAAGAAATGCTTCCAATTGTGTGTGTGTGTGTGTGTGCTCACCTAATTGTACTCACCTAATTGTGGTTTCAGGGGTCGAGACTCAGCTCCTGGCCCCGCCTCTTCACTGATCGCTACTAGGTCCTCTCTCTCTCTGCTTTCAGAGCTTTGTCGTACCTCGTCTTAAAGCTATGTATGGTTCCTCCCTCCACTACGTCACTTGTTAGGCTATTCCACTTCCTGATGACTCTATGACTGAAGAAATACTTCCTAACAATCCTCTGACTCGTCTGAGTCTTCAGCTTCCAATTGTGAGCCCTTGTTTCTGAGTCCCCTCTCTGGAACAACCTGTCTCTGTCTACCTTATCTATTCTACGCAGTATTTTGTATGTCGTTATCATGTCTTCCCTGACCCGCCTGTCCTCCAATGTCTTTAGTCCGATTTCCCTCAACCATTCTTCTTAGCACATACCCCTGAGCTCCGGAACTAGCCTTGTTGCAAAACTGCACTTTCTCTAATATCTTGACGTACGTGTGTGTGTGTGTGTGTACTCACCTAGTTGAGGTTGCGGGGGTCGAGTCCGAGCTCCTGTGTGTGTGTGTGTGTGTGTGTGTGTGTGTGTGTGTGTGCGTGCGCGCGCTCGTGTACTCACCTATATTTTCTCGTAGTTTTCAATACTTCATTAGTTTGATTTCAGTGTTTGAAATTTTTCTCTGTAACATTGATCTTACTGACCTTCTCCCATTGTTTTACATTCAGTCTTTCACCACCAACAATCTTTGTTTACGGTGCCATGGTGAGGGGTTCCCCAGCACCAGCTGTACAATTACTGCTTTAACTTGCAACTACACTACACTAAACATTATGTTCTTTTTTTCTTCTCAAAGCGCACTGATATTTTCTTGAAGTATTTTAAGGAATGTGTAAATGTACTTTACTGGCTCACAAGCATTTTTTTCAGCATTTTTCTCACTCGAAGGCCAGACAGAAAATCACTAATTGTTTGTAGTTCACACACACACATGTGACCATCTTAACACAAGAGCCGCAATGACTACACAGCAGAGATGTAGTGATCTCTGTTATACTTAGTAACGAAAGAAACATGAAAATCACATTCTTATACATAGTAACACCAAAGATACAAATATCACACTGTTATATATAGTAAGGGCAGAATTAAGAGGATCACACTGTTATTCATAGTAACGCCAGATATACAAAGATTATGTTCTTTTACACAGTAATACCAGAGATACAGTAATCACATTGTTGTACATTGTAACACCAGAGATACAGTAACTAAGCTGATATACATAGTAACACCAGAGATACAGTAACTAAGCTGATATACATAGTAACACCAGAGATACAGTAACTAAGTTGATATACATAGTAACACCAGATTCAATGAGCACATTGTTATTCACAGTAACACCAGAGATACAGTGATCAAGCTGTCATACATAGTAACACCAGAGATACAATGATCACCTTGTTATACACAGCAACACCAAAAAGAAATTAAACAAATATAACAAATAAATAAAAAGATCAGATAAAAAACAGATTGTCTGGCTGGCTGGGAGGTTCCTCTTCTGGCTGGCTGGGAGGTTCCTCTTCTGGCTGGCTGGGAGGTTCCTCTTCTGGCTGGCTGGGAGGTTCCTCTCTTCTGGCTGGCTGGGAGGTTCCTCTCTTCTGGCTGGCTGGGAGGTTCCTCTCTTCTGGCTGACTGGGAGGTTCCTCTCTTCTGGCTGGCTGGGAGGTTCCTCTCTTCTGGCTGACTGGGAGGTTCCTCTCTTCTGGCTGGACCAGGTTTACAGGGATACAATGATCATACGTAATAACATGGGAGGACTCACTGATTTTTTGTGTCTTTCCCTGTTATTATATCAACCTCTATATATCGATATTATAACAATTGTGTTGTAATATATATGGGAAGTGTTACAAGGAGTTGCCCTCACAAGACACTCAGCACTCATAACACTGTTTTGCACTCAATACACACTCTGCACTCATAACACTGTTTTGCACTCAATACACACTCTGCACTCATAACACTGTTTTGCACTCAATACACACTCTGCACTCATAACACTGTTTTGCACTCAATACACACTCTGCACTCATAACACCTGTAAAGTGTTCTTCACTCACATACACACTCAGTAACACTATTCACATCATGTACTTTTTGTTTCTTACTGAATTCCTGTGACATTCAGATTCATTATTTACTTATCTTTGAACAAAATAAATAAGGTTCAAATAAACGTTATTTGTATTATTGAGATTCTTATACATCGTGAAGTGACTTTATTATACAAACATCTCGCCCACCATAATAAGTTATGCATAATAACACTAGAGTTACAGAGATCACACTGTTATACATAGTAACACCATAAATACATTCATCACACTGTTATACATAGTAACACCATAAATACATTCATCACACTGTTATACATAGTAACACCATAAATACATTCATCACACTGTTATACATGTTAACACAGAAGATACAAAGACGACGATGTTATATACAGAAACATGCATAAAATTAATTTTAACAGATTATATACTACGACATATAAATAGAAGAATAAAATTTAAAATAACTGGCCTCACCATGGTGGTGTAACTGGACGGGAAGTTCTTCTCTTCTGGCTGGACTACGGTACGAGTCTACCCGGGTGGATGTATTTACAGAGTGCAGATTTCTGTGTGTCCTCCTCTGTAATTACATCTGTCTGTATATAAGAATATTAAAACATTTGTTCTAATATCATATATGGGTAATACTCCATGGTGTTGCTACATTTGAAGAGTTAAGTTCCTCTTTGAGGAAATGCTGTGTTTGGGGTTCACAGCTCTCAACGTCCCCCTCAAGTGTACTATAAAAGTTCCTGTTTTTTCTTCTGATACGAAGCTGTTTTCTTAGCCGAGTGAGTGTGTGAGTGTATAGCATATTATTGCACATTGTTAAAAGTTGGAATGGGTATGGAAGTGTTGAGTACATTAATACACATTTTTAAAGAGTGTTAAGTGAGCTTGAGAGTACAGAATACATTATTATACATTGTTAAAGAATACTGAGTGGGTATGGGAGTGTAGACTACATTAACACACATTGCTACAGAGTGCAGAGATTGACCAAGTCACTGGACAAAGATCAGCGTAGATCGAGAAGTTGTTCCATGAAAAAACTGTGTGGTAAAAAACGTCTTTTCCTCGCCCTTTTAAATGGCACAAAGCATCACCTGTTTTTTTTTAATTAATACTTAAATATGACAGAGAAACCCGACTATTGCGACGAAATATGACGGAAAGCCGTCAAGGGCGACGACATATGACAGGGAAACCAGTCCTAGGCGAAGATATATGACAGAGAAACCGGGCTATGCCGACGAAGTATGACAGCGAAACCCGTCCAGAGCTACGAAATATATAAGAGTAACGCATCCATAGCGACAACATATGACAAGGAGACCTGTCCAGGGCGACAGAATATGAGAAAGAATCCTGTTCAGGGTGTGGGAATATGACAGAGAAACCGGTCCAGGGCGAAGAAATACTACAGGGAAATTCGCCCAGGATGACGAAATATGAAGATCAAACCAATCCAGGTCGACGAAATATATCAGGGAAACCCATTCAGGGAGACAAAATATGACAGAGAAACTCTTCCAACCCGACGAAATATGGCAAGGAAACCCTTCCAGGGTGACGAAATATATAAGGGAAACCTGTACGGGGCGACGAAATATGACAGGTAAACCCGTCCAGGGCAATGAAGTATAACAGGGAAACCCGTCTAGGACGACGAAATCCCGAATTGGCAGACGAAATATGACAAGGAAATCCATCCAGGGCGACGGAACATGAGAGGGAAACCCGTTCATTGCAAAATTATATGACAGTGAAAACCGTCCAGGGAGATGAAATGTGACAAGGAAACCTGTCAAAGGCGACAAAATATGACAGGAAAACTTGTCCTGAGCGATAAAATATGACAGTGAAACATAGTAGGGCGATGAAATATGACGAAATCCCGTCCAGGAAAACAGAATATGAGAGCGAAACCAATGCAGAGCGATGGAATATGAGGGGGAAACCCGTCCAGGGCGACTAAATATGACAGGGAAACCTGTACAGGGCGACGAAACAAGATAGAAAAACCCGTCCAGAGTTACGAAATATGCGAGGAAAACCCGCCCAGGGCGACGGAATTTGACGAATAAAAGCATTCAGGGCGACAGAATATGAGAGAGAAAACGTCGAGGGAGACGTAATAGGACAGAGAAACCGGTCCAGGGCGATGGAATATGACAGAGAGTAACCGGTCCACAGGGACGAAAATGAAAAGTAAATACGCCGAGGGAAATGAAATATCACAGGGAAACCCGCCAAGGACGATGGAAAATGAGATCCCCGCCCAGGGCGTTGAAATTCGACGCTGAAATCAACCCAGGGCGAAGAAATATGACAAGGACCCCCGTCCACGGCGACGTAATATGGCAGGGAAACCGGTGCAGGGAGATGTAATATGACAGGGAAACCAATCAATGGCGTCGAAATATAAGAGGGAAACCTGTCCAGGGCGACGAAATATGAGAGGGAAACCTGTCCAGGCCGATGAAATATGAGAGGGAAACCTGTCCAGGGCGACGAAATATGAGAGGGAAACCTGTTCAGGGCGACGAAATATGAGAGGGAAACCTGTCCAGGCCGACGAAATATGTGAGGGAAAACTGTCAAGGGGAATAAAATATGACAGGAAAACCTGTCAAGGGTAACGAATTATGACAGGGAAACCGGACTTGGGAGACTAAATACTACAGGGAAACTCACTCAGAGCGACGAAATATGACAGGGAAACCAGTCTAGGGCGACGAAATATGACAGAGAAACCCGCCCAGGAAGTCGAATGTGATGATAAAATCCGTCCAGGTCGACGAAATATATCAGGGAAAGTCTTACAGGGCGACGAAATATGTTAAGGAAACCCGTCCAGGGACACGAATTATGACGGGAAACCCGTACAGAGCGACGACATATGACAAGGGAACCCGACATGGGCGACGAAATTTGACAAGTAAATCCGTCTAGGGAGACGATACATGGCACGGAAACCAGTCCAGAGCGACGAAATATGACAGGGAAACCCGAGCAGGACGACGAAATATATCAGGGAATTCCGTACAGAGCGATGAAATATGACAGGGAAATCGTTCCTGGGTGATGTCATATGACATAGAAACCCATGTAGGGAGACGAAATGTGACAGAGAAACTCGTTCAGGGCGACGAAATATGACAAGCAAACACATCACGCGCGACAAAATATGACAGGGAAACTCGTCGAAAGCTAAAAAATATGACAGGGAAATCCGTCCAGGGCGAAGAAATATATCCAGCGAGACAAAATATGACGTAAATCAATACAGGGCGATGAAATATGACAAGGAAACTCATCAAGTGCGACAAAATATGACAAGGAAACCGTCTTGAGCAACGAAATGTATCAGGGGAACCCGTACTAGGTGACGAAATATCGATGGGAAACCTGTCCTGGACGACGTAATGTGACAGCATAGTCCTTCCAGGGCGATGGAGTATGACAGAGAAACGCGTCCAAGGCGACATAATATTACAGGGAAATTCATGGAGTTCAATGAAATATATCCAGGAAGACATAATATGACATGGAAATCATTCCCTGGCGACATAATATGACAGGAAAACTTGTCTAGGGCGATGAAATGTGAGAGGGAATCCCGTCCAGGGGGACTGAATCTGACACTGAAATCCGTCAAGGGCGACGAAATATGAGAGGGAAACCTGTCCAAGGAGACGAAATATGAGAGGGAAACGTTTCCAGGGCGATGAAATATGTCAGGGAAACACGTTCATGCGACGATATATTACAGGGAAACCCATCCAGTGTAACGAAATATGAGAGGACTACCCGACTTGTGTGACGATATATAACAGAGAAACATGTCTAGGGAGATGAAATATCACCAGGAAAACCGTCCAGGACGATAGAAAATGACAGGGATACCCGTCCAGGGAGATGGAATATGGAGCTGAAATACGTCCAAGGCGAAGAAATATGACAGGGAAACCTGCCCAGGGCGACGAAATATGACAGGAAAAGCCGGCCATGACGACGTTATTTGAGAGGGAAACCCGTCAGTGACGACATAATAAGACAGGGAAAAATATCCATGGCGATAAAATATGACAGTGAATCCCGTCCAGGGCGAGGAAATATGACAGCGAAATCAGTCAATGGCGATGGAATAGACAGGGAAAGCCATCCAGGGCGACTGAATATGACAGAGAAACCTGCACCTGGCGGCGATATTTGACAGGGAACCTGTCCAGTGTGATGTAATATGAGAGGAAAACCAGACTAAGGCGACGAAATATGACGGAAACCCGTACATGGCGACGAAATATATCAGAGAAACCTGTTCTGGGCGAAAAAACATGACAGGGAAATCCGCCTATAGCGACGAAGTATGACAGGGAAACCCCTCCAGGGCGACGAAATATATAACAGAAACCCGAAAAGTGAGACGACATGTGACAGTGAAACCCGTCCTGGCCACGAAATATGACGATGAAGCCCATCCAGGTCGAGGAAGTATATAAGGGAAATCCATAAAGGGAGACGAAATATGACAGGGAAACCCGTCTAGGGAGAAGAAATATGTCAGGGAAACCCGCAAAGCCCGACGAAATATATAAAGGAAACCCATAAAGGAAGACGAAATATGACAGGGAAACCCATCCAGAGCGATGAAATATGACAGGGAAGCCGGTTGAAAGCGAGAAAATCTGACAGGAGAAACCCGTTCAGGGCGATGAAATATATCCAGGAAGACAGAATATGATACGGAAATCAATCCAGGTGACGAAATATGACAAGGAAACCCGTCCATGAAGACGAAATATGACAGAGAAACCCGTCCAGGGCGACAAAATATGACACTGAAACTCTTACAGGACAATGACATATGACAGGAAAACTCGTCCAGGGCGACGAAATGTAACAGGGAAACCCTACTTGGGCGACGATATTTGAAAGGTAAACCAGTCCAGGACGACGAAATATGACAGGGAAACCAGTCGAAAGAGACGAAATATGACGGGGAAACCCGAATTGGGACACGAAATATGACAGAAATCCATCCAGGGTGCCGAAATATGACAGGGAAATTCGTCCCTTGCAAAAAAATATGGCAGTGAAACCTGTTCATGGCTAGGAAATATGAGAACCAAACCTGTCAAGGGCGACAAAATATGACAGGGAATCCTGTCCTGACAGTGAAACTCTTCAAGGGCGATAAAATATATGACATAGGAACCTACAAGGGAGATGGAATATGACAAAGAATCCCGTCCAGGGAGACAGAATATTACAGGAAAGCCAATGCAGGACGATGAAGTGTGACAGGGAAAACTTCCAGTGCGACGAAATATGAGAGAGGAAACTCTTCCAGAGTGACGAAATAACAAGGAAACCCGTCATGGGCGAAGAAATATGACAAGGAAAGAAAGGTATGGAGACTAGGTATGACAGGGAAACCCGTACAGGGCGACGAAATATGACAGGGAAACCCGTACAAGGCGATGAAATATGACAGGGAAACCTTGCTAGGGCGAAGAAATATAACATGGAAACCCGACTAGGAGGACATCTTGTTACAGCGAAACACTTCTAGGGCAAAGAAATATATAATAGAAACCCGTCCAGAGCGACGAAATATGACAAGGAAATCCGTCCAGGGCGATGAAATTTTAAGAGAAAGTAGTCCAGGGCGATGAAGTATGAGGAAGAAACCCGTCAAGAGAGATGGAAAATGACAGGGAAACCCGTTTATGTCGATGCAATATGACAGGAAAATCAGTCCAGGGCGATGGAATATGACGGGAAAACCCATCCTGGGTGACGAAATATGGCAAGGAAAACTATCCAGGGAAACGAAATGTGACAGGGAAACCCGTCCATGGCGACAGAATATGAGAGGAAAGCCCCTCTAGGGAGACGGAAAATGTGAGGGAAACCCGACTAGTGTTGGAATATGACTGGGAAATCCGTCCAGGGCGATGGAATATGAGAGGGAAACCCGACTTGCGAACCAAGGAATTTGGAAGTTATCTGAGTTATTCTATGATGCTGGGAGAGGGTTAAGTGACTTTGGTTATATAGTTCGTATTTGAATTTAAAGCCAATTAGATGAAGAGTTCTCGAGTTAAGAACGGAAAAAAATCGAAAAGTTTGAGGTATAACAAAAATCGAGCAACTTTTTAAAGGTACTCCTTCAGGGATACATAATTACTCGAAGAAACTCAATAAAATTATTTGTTAAAAATAGAGTGGATAATAATTAAAAAAGAAAAGAGCAGTGTCTTCAATGAAGGTGGAAAATGATCTATGGTTGAGCCTGGAAAGTGAACTACAGGTGAAAGTGAACTACAGGTGAAAGTGAACTACAGTTGAAAGTGAACTACAGGTGAAAGTGAACTACAGGTGAAAGTGTAAGATGAAGTAGAAGTGGAACTGTATTGTGAACTACAGGAACAATGAAACAGTTTATAATGTAAAGTGTTGGTCAGGATGTAATGTTAACTAATGTTATGTGTGTGTTGAACTGTGAAGTGTTGGTCAGGATATAATGTTAACTAATGTTACGTGTGTGTTGAACTGTGAAGTGTTGGTCAGGATGTAATGTTAACTAATCCTACGGATGTGTTGAACTGGTTGGGAAAGTTGGTATTGAACTACAGGTGAAAGAGTGATTTACCAATCATGGCAGAAAAATAAAACGCAATATAAAATTAGGTAAAAACAATGCAACGTAATCAACTGAATAAAACAACAATAATACTACAAATAATAATACAAATTATGGGAAAAAAGCCGATATTGGAATATCAGTTTCAGAATTAATTCTTGAGTCAGTGGGAAGCTGGACATCCTCAACACTAGTTACAACTACTATTATATGTTGTTATTCACTTAATAATTCTTCCATTTCTACTTGGAGGTATCGGTAATTTCTTGAAACAAACAATGGAAGACGGGAAATTAGTCTTGAGTTCAACCTGGTGACCTTAACACCTGCGGTAAATAGGTGCATGTCACCAGTAAACATTTGCGTTACTTCACATTGTTATTCAAGTATTATATCTGTCCTGGGATCTTTAGATATATATACACTCGAGGGCTTGGTCCCAAATCTGCACATAACATACTGGAGTGAGAGATATGGGAGGAAGTGTAAAATAAACCCAGTGAGGAGCAGGGGTGCGGTGGGGACAATAAGGGAACACTGTATCAACATCCGGGGTCCCAGACTTTTCAACATCTTACCAGAAGATATCAGAAACACTGCTGGAACAAATGTTGAAGCCTTCAAGAGGAAACTAGACAAGTATCTTCATCAGGTGCCAGATCAACCAGGCTGTGATGGATATGTGGGGCAGCGGGCCTCCAGCAGCAACAGCCTGGTTGACCAGGCGAGCATCAGACGAGCCTGGCCCATGGCCGGGCTCAGAGAGTAGATATACTCTCGAAATTCTTCAACGGTATATCAAAGGTAAGGTATACATATTTATTTTTTCTCAGTTTTCCTGCTTCTCAGTTATCAATGTATTATCATCTTTGTTTCGAATTCTTTTTCGTCTTTTTATAAAATTGTGTGTGTGTGTGTGTGTGTGTGTGTGTGTGTGTGTGTGTGTGTGTGTGTGTGTGTGAGTGTGTGTGTCTGTGTGTCTGTGTGTGTGTGTGTGTGTGTGTGTCTGTGTCTGTGTCTGTGTGTCTGTGTGTGTCTGTGTACGTGTACGTACGTATGACCTCACCTAACTATACCCTAAACTATGATAACACCTGGCAGGGTGTACATACGTACGTACGTGCGTACGTATACCCTGGCAGAGTGTACTTACGTACACCCAGACCCTGCCACGTAAGTACGTACGTGCCAGAGTCTGGTAACTCAGGGATAACTAACTCTGAGGCTGACAGTGGTCGTAAACTTTTCTCGTAATTAATAGTTAATAATTTTTCCGTAGGGATGTAAGAAAGTATTTTTTTTTTATCTCAGGTTGAGTAATGGAATGATTTGGGGAAGTCACAGCTTCAAAAGTAGATATAATAAGGTCTAAGAGGCCACAAATCAGTAATGCCTATCTCAGTAATCTAGGAGGCAAGGCCAGGAGCTGAGTCTTGACCCTTGTAAATACAATTCGGTTCATTGGTGAAGGAGAGAACATGATTATTGTGTAGTTAACAGTGTGAGAGAGACGACAACAGGGCGAGATGACAACTACTTTAGGTAAATTAGAGGTAGTCAAGAGTAGCCAGAGACATGATGGCAGAGTGAAGATAAACGTAGCTTTTAGGTCTCTCCTGAGATGGTAAATTTTATTTTCTAGCTGAAGAGATGAAGATATTTTTTGAGATAAATGAAGATGTGGAAATGATAATAAGATAGAGAAATTTGTTTAATCATTAAATAAATAATCATTAAATAAATGATTATTTCTGGTTTCTCTTTAGCATTCTTTAGCCACTTTTATATCACTTGTTTCCACATCATAGATCTTGCACTAATGTTTTCTTTTAAATATTGTAGCTACTGTAGCCAAGTTGCTCCAGCTAATAAACCCATTATACCATTATAACTTTCAATGATGAAAGCAAACTTTTGAAACTCTCGTAGTTACTGAAGAATTTTACAGAAATTACGACAATAATTATTTCCGTATTTTTTTTAGCACCTTTTTGTTAGTGAAGAGAAGCTTGAGTGTCAACCTTCGTCTCTGACACAGTTCACAACAGTCAGATATTGTATCAGAAAGAATTGCAAAATATTTTTCAAGTAAATTAAACAGTAGGTGCAGGCAATATGTATGATAGATTTGTGACTGAAGAAGAGATTGAGTTTTAAAAGCGATGACGATGCTTTGCCAGTGTTTGCTTTAATAATCTGGTAGGTCACGAAGAAGAATGGGTGTTTGTGATTTAACCACCAAAGCAACAGAGATGTGTCCCTGGAGTTTATGGATATACACGACGTCCATGACAGTGACAATTTTCCTCATTGCATGTTCAGTGTAGGTTACTACATCTCTGATGACGTTCTCTAAGAAAACTTTGAGAACTCACCGAGTCTCCCCGTAGGGGAGCAAACAAAGGTGTAAACACTGGGCGTGTTTCCTTACACCTCTTGTCCCTGGTCACGCATCAGTAAAATGGGTACCTGGGTGTTGGTCGGCTGGTGTGGGTCGCATCCTGGAGACAAAATTTAACTAATTTGCCCGAAATGCTCTGCATAACAAAGGACTTTCCATATAGTAGTATGTCACTAATGTCAGCTAGGCCTGTAAACCTTGTACATGTACTTGTAGAAATAAAGATATTAGATGAGGTCGGTAATACGCTTGACGCCTCAGTGGCGAGCCAAGCGACGAATAGAAGGCTAAGTGATGCCCTGCATGTTGTCACGAAGCACCTTGTGATGACGTCTGGCGCCACCCTATCCGCGACCAGTCAGTGCAGGTTGAAGAGTTCTTGAGAGGGAAGAGAAATCAACACGCAGTCAGCAAGGCAGCCTGGTCAAGAATAAACCCATCCTTTACCCCCTCAAAACATTACAACACCCATCCTACACTCTTTTAAAACAATCCAACATCCTTCCTATATTCTTCCAGAGCACTCCAACACCTATCATATCCTATACTCTTCCATAGCATCTAACACCCATACTATACTCTCCCAAAGCACTCAAACACTCATCCTATACTCTACCTGAGTACTCCAACACCCATCCTATACTCTCCTACAGCACTCCAACACCCATTATATATACTCCTAAAGCACTCTTGTACTCTCCCTGAGCATTAGAAAATCCATCCCATACCTAAGCACTCCAGTCCCCATTCTGTTGTCTCCCAAAACACTCCAACCCCCATCTCATACACTCCTAAAGCACTCCAACAATCATCCTATACACTTTTAAAACACTCCAACACCCATCCCATACTCTAGCTAAGCGCTCCAGCAACCATCCTGTACTCTTCCACAACAAAATCATTTACTATTCCTGTACTTAATTCCAACTTCGTCACATTTAAATCTTCATTCATTCTAAGCTTCTCATTTTTATCCTGCGTCATTCATTTCTTTCATGCTTCCTGTATTTTATCTCCTTTGTACTCTTAATTCTTCATATTTTCCTCGTTTTATTCTCACTTCTTTCATATTCACATTCATCAAATTCACTTTCAACTTTCCCTTTGTGTTTTTACTCACTTTCATGCACACTGCCTTCATACTATATTCCATCATATCCACTTTCTTGATACGCAATCCCTTTATACTCCCTCCTTTCACTGTGCCTTCATTTTTACTTCTCCCGAGAACGAAATTCCGCGAGTAATTCATCATCTTCATTAGACATTTCCTCAAAATATTCTATTTACCTCTCCCAAAACCTCTTGTCCCAAGAGTTTCATGGCATATTGAAATATATTATGGCCTAATTCATTTTGAGATAAATGGTAATATCTCTACATCACAGTTTATCACAATACAGTGTCGAAGACATTAACAACAGAGGCGTCCTGGCCAGGTTGTAGCAGCGACCTCCAGCGACTTCCCGCTGGAGGTCGCTGGAGGTCGCATTTATGGATCCGTGCGTGCTCTGCAAGCACAAAAATCGTAACAAAAGTAATAATATTTATTACATTTTTTCATGGCGGTTAACAATTAGAATAAGATTCAGGCAGTCATTTACACACAATACAACGTTCAGACATACGCTTTTTCTGCTACATAACTGAAAAAAATATATATTAATAAAGACACATTCTTTGACGTAAATAGGATAAAAAATTCCATAGAATAACGATATTTGGGAGCCTTGGTGTACGTTCATAGCTGTCTTGGTGGGTGTAAATTTCAAGACAGGTTTCTCTGTGTCTCCTCTTGTAATTCCTCTACCAGGAAAGTCTCGACCGTAGTTAGAAAAGACATAATTCCAATCCAGCAAGGTCGCCTGGGACCTCCGGAAAGTGAGGAAGGCAAGACATCCAGTAGATAGACGGATAAATTACTGAACACAAGATCCTGGGAAGGAACTGATGTAGGAAGCTGGAGGTGAGAGAGAGAGACGAGGCAAACCTTCGTGAAGTAAAAGGAGACACTCACACACACTACAGGAGTGTACATGGGCAGGCAAATGTAAGATGGTACAAAGGGTCACAAAGTTTAAAAAGAAAGTGTCAATGCAGGTGGTTTAGACTAAGGCTGCTTCCTTGATAAGTGGTGTAACAAAACTTTGTTAAAGTTGCTAGAGAAAAGTGGATTCAACAATTTTAATTTCTGACAACAAAATCCTGTATTTATAATCTGTGAAGTTTTTTTATAGAAAAACTGTTGAATAAAGAAATGGATGGAGAGATGCATTTACCAAGACTATCAGAAAACCTTTGCTATTGTTATCAGAGATACAAAGATCACTGGGTTATGTGCAGAAATACCAGAAATATAAACGTTACGCGTATACTTAGTAACACCAGAGCTGCAAAGATCACAACATTATACCTAATAAACTTAGAAAGGCAAATATCACTCTTTTATATACAGTAATGTTGCGAATACAGCGATAACTCTGTTATGCATAACAGTATCAGAGACATAAGAGTTATGCTTATACATAATAACACCCGTGATGTACTGATACAATGTTTACACAGTAACACCAGACATTGATAGATAAGGAAGTTAGACATAGAAACACACAGATCACACTTTTACGTGAAAAAAATACAGAAAAAACTAAATAAGAGCATAAAAATCTATGACATTTAAATAGACGACTAAAATAAACAACAACTGGCTTCACCATGGTGGTGTAGGTAGAGGAGTTCTTCTCTTCTGGCTGCACTGTGTAGTTCACCTCACACCTTCACCTCAACAT
>NW_027195709.1:35000-37500 GCF_038502225.1 Cherax quadricarinatus
AGGAGGAGAGTGGTGGGGCACCTGGAAAGAAACAAGTGTATAATTGACAACCAGCACGGTTTCAGGGAAGGAAAATCCTGTGTCACAAACCTACTAGAGTTTTATGACAAGGTGACAGAAGTAAGACAAGAGAGAGAGGGGTGGATCGACTGCGTATTTTTGGACTGCAAGAAGGCCTTCGACACAGTTCCTCACAAGAGGTTACTGCAAAAGCTAGAGGACCAGGCACACATAACAGGAAAGGCACTGCAATGGATCAGAGAATATCTGACAGGGAGGCAACAACGAGTCATGGTACGCGACGAGGTGTCAGAGTGGGCGCCTGTGACAAGCGGGGTTCCACAGGGGTCAGTCCTAGGACCTGTGCTGTTCTTGGTATACGTGAACGACATAACGGAAGGGATAGACTCAGAAGTGTCCTTGTTTGCAGATGATGTGAAGTTAATGAGAAGAATCAAATCGGACGAGGATCAGGCAGGACTACAAAGAGACCTGGACAGGCTACAAGCCTGGTCCAGCAACTGGCTCCTTGAATTTAACCCTGCCAAATGCAAAGTCATGAAGATTGGGGAAGGGCAAAGAAGACCGCAGACACAATATAGTTTAGATGGCCAAAGACTGCAAACCTCACTCAAGGAAAAAGATCTGGGGGTGAGTATAACACCGAGCATATCTCCTGAGGCGCACATCAATCAGATAACTGCTGCAGCATACGGGCGCCTAGCAAACCTACGGATAGCGTTCCGATACCTCAGTAAGGATTCGTTTAAGACTCTGTATACCATCTACGTAAGGCCCATACTGGAGTATGCAGCACCAGTTTGGAATCCACACCTAGTCAAGCACGTCAAGAAATTAGAGAAAGTGCAAAGGTTTGCAACAAGACTAGTCCCAGAGCTACGGGGATTGTCCTATGAAGAAAGGTTGAGGGAAATCGGCCTGACGACACTGGAGGCCAGGAGGGTCAGGGGAGACATGATAACGACATATAAAATACTGCGCGGAATAGACGAGGTGGACAAAGACGGGATGTTCCAGAGATGGGACACAGACACAAGAGGTCACAATTGGAAGTTGAAGACTCAGATGAATCAAAGGGATGTTAGGAAGTATTTCTTCAGTCATAGAGTAGTCAGGCCATGGAATAGCCTAGAAAGTGATGTGGTGGAGGCAGGAACCATACATAGTTTTAAGGCGAGGTATGATAGAGCTCATGGGGCAGGGAGAGAGAGGACCTAGTAGCAATCAGCGAAGAGGCGGGGCCAGGAGCTGTGACTCGACCCCTGCAACCTCAAATAGGTGAGTACAAATAGGTGAGTACACACACACACACACACACACATAACCATCCATCCCCTCTCTCTCTCAAACACGTACTCCCCCCTCCCCTAATCACGTCTCCCCCTTCCCTAATCACCTAACCCTAGCCACCTACCCCTCCCCCAAACCATCTAACTCCCTCCCCCAACTGTCTCTACCCCTCCAATAACCATCCTCCCTCTCCCCAACAACCATCCATCCCCTCTCCTCCTAACCATCTATTCCCCTCCCCCTAACCACTCGTCCCCCCCTTATGTGGAGCAACGGGGGAACCTAGAACCAGGATGAGGACAAGGGGCTCCAAGGACGAATCTGGGAGGGACGAGTGGGAGGCAGAGCTCAAAAAAAGGGAGGAAGAGTGGGGAAGGAGACTAGATGAGCTGGAAAGGAAGATGGAAGAGAGGTTAGCAGAAGAATGTAGAAGGTGGAAGCAACAGGCCTCAGCAGCAGAAATCAAGATAGAGAGATTAGAAGAGGAGCTGAGACATCTGAAACAGCACAGAGACAAAGATATTACAGAAGTAGCATCGGCAATGGCTACATTGCCGATGCTACATTTCAATGCTTCCTTCAGACAACAGGTCTGAAGGAAGCATGGACACTAAACTGTACGCAGAGGTCCTGTCAAACCCATATGAGGCCAAAACAAAGACAGGGAGCACACTAGGACAGAATTAGAGGTTGGAAGACATTGAAGGAACTAGGACATGTGCAGGGACCATACCAGAAACTTGTGGGGGCCAGGAACAGGTGAGCAGGAAGGACAAACCAAGAAGCATAGGGGCCATAACTAGGGAAGGGACTGAAGGAAGGAACACTCCACGGGAAGGAACTAAAACACATCAGAGGATGCAATGGGAGTCACAGTGGGAGGTGGAAAGGGAGAGATCCGTGTTTGTCTATGGGCTAGACGAAGCTAAAGGGGAAACTTATGATGAAAGAAAGCAGGAGGAGAAAAAAGCGATTGAAGATATCATGAAGGTGATAGGCGAGGGGGACATGACCCAGCTGGCAAATTTTCGGAGAATTGGGTGGTTCACAAAGAAAAGGAATCTGCCTCTCAAAGTAATTTTCAAGGCAGAATCAACCCAAACCATGATCCTGTAGGAAAAAGCACGGCTGAGAGGCAAGCAGGAGTTCCGGAGTGAGTACCTCGATCGAGACAGAACACAGGATGAAA